>NC_136127.1:11518550-11521050 GCF_965212315.1 Lampetra planeri | reverse complement strand
CACACACAGCACACACACGTGCGCTCGGCCTGTGTCATACCAACTAACGATGACCTCCGTCCGTCGGGCGGTGGCCGCCTACAGCCCATCTGCCCCCCCCCTCCATCTCCAGCAACCCCCTCCCGCTACTCCCTCCGGATCAAAAGAGAACCCACGGGGAATGGGGAGGGTGGCGGGGGGTGTAGAAGGAGGGGGGTCCGGTAGACGCTGGGAAGCTGGGGGTCCCGCCGTGACTTTACTCTTCACGGCTTCTCCCCGCAAGTAAACGCGAGCGGCGGCCTCTCCCTGTCGGAGTAAGTGATCGGGACTCGTGCGCGTGTTGCGTTGCTATGCCGGGGCCCAGGATGTCCGCGGGGTTTCCGGAGAGATGGGTGTTTGTGTCGGCGGAGGAGAAGCGGGGGGTTGCCTCCGACGCCCCCTTGTTTCCTCTAGGGGGTCTCGATCTCCTAATCAGACCCCCATCGCGGGGGTCAAACACTGGCGTCTGCGGCCTGGGGTGTGCGTAGCGTGTGTGACATGTGCGTGACACGTGTGCGTCTGTCTGGAGAGCGGTGGCGCAGTGGTTAGCGCACGGCGTTACGAACCCAACATAATTTGGTTCGATTCTCCGTCGAAGACTGATACAGTATCACGATATTAGAACTGGTCCAGGACCTCCACTAGGTCGACTCAGCCTCAAATGGTGCTATACGTAAAACAAGAGCAACGGGAAGACAAATGTGGCCGGGCGTGGCGCTTGTTGACCGTGTGTCGTTCCGGTCTTATAATAGGCGCTCGCTAACAGCCCTTGCCCCACCCGTGAGAGCTACAAGGGGGATCTTTGTCTTTGCCGTGTATATACAGTGCAGTATTATTGCCCCGTTCAAAATCAACAGCATCAGCCAAGTGGCAGGACAGGATGCGGGTGTGCGTAGGTCAAAGAATTCAATCGCCTCGATTCATCTTAAGTTGCTGAGGTGTCCGAGTCTCCCAGAGGTCAGAGACTCCGATGAGTCGGCGCTGCTCAGAACCTCGGGTTCGAATTCGGAGTTTCCAATCCGGGTTTCAGCCGCCCAACCACGGCGCTGCGACTGGGATTTCTCAGTTTGTAGCAAGCGAGTTCATTACGACGATATGGACACATGCGGGTGTTCTTCGCTTTACGCGTGGTCCGGTTTGTGCGATTTCGCGCTGGTTATGCGGCTCGCCTATTTCTACCCAAAAAAAGTCGATATTTATTTTAATTCGATCTGGACGCGGGAGACCGCTGTGTGTGTGCACACGTACTGCGTGTAACGCGCGTGTACTGTGCGTGTACTGTGCGTGTACTGTGCGTGTACTGTGCGTGTACTGTGTGTGTACTGTGTGTGTACTGTGCGTGTACTGTGTGTGTACCGTGTGCGCTACTCGGCAGGCAGCGGTCTCGTCGTGCGGTTTCGCTTTGTGCGTTCTTTGTGTTGTAACGCATCTACTACGACCGCACAAAGCGAGGAAAACCTGTCGCAAACCACTCTTAGTCACCGCTACTTTAAATGGAGGAGGAATATGGAAACGCCACGAACTTTCTCTCTCTGCTGAAGCCCTTTCGTCGTGGCCAGCAGCAGCTCTCAACATTGCATGCATGCATTCTAGATTTGAAGCTTTCGTGACTGCAAGGATTCATATTCTTAGGTTTTTTAGGTAAAGTCACGTAGGTAAAAAATTAACATTATTTTACTTTTGTTAATTTTAATTTTTTTACCTACGTGACTTTAGCGAAAAAACCTAAGAATAAGCATGCGTGCATGTTGAACTTCTTTCGCACCGCACGTAGCCCACCGTGCTCATCGGAGCGATCCGTGCTAAGCATTGGCATCTATAAGCTCCTGAACATTTCCCCGCCATAGGCAAGAATATCAAACCAATGACTTCACACCAAACGATTGGAAACGCCGCGTCACGCACCGTTAGCTTTACACTTTAAGTTTGCATCCATATTTCGTCGCTGAGAATGTAAAAACGTCGCCCTGCGTCTGCCGCCGTGCGATGGGGCACTGCCCGTTCTCCCTCTCTCTCTCGATCGACGGCGGCGGCGGCGGAGCGGGTGGGGTAAAGTCCAGCCCGCTAGAGATCGGGCGCGATAAGGGACCTCTGAAGTGGTTCTGCAATATCCGCTTCCGCGGGACCGTTCATTCTTTCATAAAAGCTGCGGGCGTAACCGATGGGCACGGCGGCGTCTCCGTGCGGGGGGGGGCACGGCGTTTCCGTGGGGCCTCCGAACGGCGTTTCGGTATCTCGTGCCACCGACTCCAATAGGGTGGTGGTGGTGGGGGGCAGAGACGCGAGACGGCGTTAATGTCTCACTTTTACTGACGGGGTGCCCGCTCTTGATATATTTGAGCGTACAAAACGTGGCGGCTGATGTATCGTCGTGGCGTTAATTTGCATGTCATCATTAGCTGTGTATTTATACACACACGTAGGCGAAGGAGGAGGCGTGAAGCGGTTGAGTGCGCGGAGTTTTGACGAACCTCACTCGTGC